>NW_027448818.1:0-20000 GCF_030867145.1 Opisthocomus hoazin
TAACATTTATAACAGTGATAACAGACAGTGAAAGGGTTATTTAACAATTAACTATGTACAATTTATTTATGGACTATTCTCACCCAAAATCAAATCCCCATGAGGTGCACATCGGACTTCTCCATCCTTCCGCATTACCCACCAGCTACACCCAGGTCCTTGAGTAAAAGCAATCCTGCGGACGGGCAGGACCAGCCCGGTTGGTGGATCCTCTGGTGTTAACCAACCAGGTGACCTTTGCTAAATGAGTATCCCAATTTTTGAAAGTCCAACTCCCCATTGCTCTCAAAGTGGTTTTTAGCAGCCCATTGTACCGTTCGATCTTTCCGGAGGCTGGTGCATGGTAGGGGATGTGATACACCCACTCGATACCGTGTTCTTTGGCCCAGGTGTCTATGAGGCTGTTACAAAAGTGAGTCCCATTGTCCGACTCAGTTCTTTCGGGAGTGCCATGTCGCCACAAGACTTGTTTTTCCAGGCCCAGAATGGTATTCCGGGCAGTGGCATGGGGCACAGGGTAGGTTTCCAGCCATCCGGTGGTGGCCTCCACCACTGTGAGCACATAGCACTTGCCTTGGCAGGTTTGTGGCAGTGTGATGTAGTCAATCTGCCAAGCCTCCCCATATTTATATTTTAGCCATTGTCCTCCATACCACTGAGGCTTTACCTGCTTGGCTTGCTTGATTGCAGCGCGTGTTTCACATTCATGGATAACCTGTGCGACGGTGTCCATGGTCAAGTCCACCCCTCGGTCACGAGCCCATCTGTATGTCGCGTCTCTTCCGTGGTGGCTCGAGGTGTCATGGGCCGACCAACCTATGAATAGTTCACTCTTATGTTGCCAGTCCAGATTCACCTGAGCCACTTCAATCTTGGCAGCCTGATCCACCTGGTGGTTGTTTTGATGTTCCTCTGTGGCGTGACTCTTAGGGACGTGGGCGTCCACGTGACGGACTTTTACAACCAACTGCTCCAGATGGGCAGCAATATCTTGCCACAATGGGGCAGCCCAGATAGGTTTGCCTCCGCGCTGACAGTTGTTCTTATTCCATGGCTACAGCCACCCCCACAAGGCATTGGCCACCATCCAGGGGTCAGTGTAAAGATAGAGCACTGGCCACTTCTCTCGCCTGGCAATGTCTAAAGCCAGATGGATGGCTTTCACCTCTGCAAACTGGCTGGACTCAACTTCTCCCTCGGCAGTTTCCGCGACTTGTCATGTAGGGCTCCATACAGCAGCCTTCCACCTCCGCTGCTTCCCCACAATGCGACAGGACCCATCCGTGAACAGGGCATACAGTTTCTTATCTTCTGGCAGCTGGTTATACAGTGGGGCCTCTTCAGCACGTGTCACCTCCTCCTCTGGCAATGCTCCAAAATCTTTGCCTTCTGGCCAGTCCATGCTTACCTCCAGAATTCCTGGGCGACAGGGGTTTCCCATTCGGGCGCACTGGGTGATCAGCGCGACCCACTTACTCCACGTGGCATCGGTGGCATGATGTGTAGAGGGGACCCTCTCTTTGAACATCCAGCCCAGGACCGGCAATCGTGGTGCTAGGAGGAGCTGTGCTTCAGTGCCGACCACTTCTGAAGCAGCTTGAACGCCTTCATACGCTGCCAGAATCTCTTTTTCAGTGGGAGTATAGCGGGCCTCGGATCCTTTGTATCCCCGGCTCCAAAACCCCAGGGGTCGACCTCGAGTCTCCCCTGGTGCTTTCTGCCAGAGACTCCAGGTTGGGCCATTCTCCCCGGCTGCGGTGTAGAGCACGTTTTTAACATCTTGCCCTGACCGGACTGGACCAAGGGCTACGGCATGAACTACCTCCCGTTTAATCTGTTCAAATGCCTGTCGTTGCTCAGGGCCCCATTCAAAATCATTCTTCTTCCGGGTCACGTGGTACAGAGGACTTACAATCTGGCTGTAATTTGGGATGTGCATCCTCCAAAAACCCACAACACCTAAGAAGGCCTGTGCTTCCTTTTTGCTGGTTGGTGGAGACATAGCTGCTATTTTGTTGATGACATCCATCGGGATTTGGTGGCGCCCATCCTGCCATTTTGTTCCCAAATACTGGATCTCTTGCGCAGGTCCCTTGTCTTTACTTCGCTTAATGGCGAAACCGGCTTTCAGAAGGATCTGAACTGTTTTCTCCCCTTTCTCAAAAACTTCCTCCGCTGTGTCACCCCATACAATGATGTCATCGATGTACTGCAGATGTTCTGGAGCTTCACCCTTTTCCAGTGCAGTCTGGATTAGTCCATGGCAAATGGTGGGACTGTGTTTCCACCCCTGGGGCAGTCGATTCCAGGTGTACTGGATGTCCCTCCAGGTGAAAGCAAATTGTGGCCTGCACTCTGCTGCCAAAGGGATGGAGAAGAATGCATTAGCGATGTCAATTGTAGCGTACCACTTGGCTGCCTTTGACTCCAGCTGATATTGAAGTTCTAGCATGTCTGGCATGGCAGCACTCAGCCTCTGTATCCTCTCTCCTGAGCAGAGAAACCCTTGCCCCTAATAGCTGAGATGCTGGCCCGTACTGGTGGGCAGTAGGACATGATCTCTTCGAGTTGCTGGACCTTCTGGGACAATTTCTCCATGTCTGAAATGAGGGAGGAAGAGAGACTTTCCTCATGTTGCCGGTGTTGGACAGCCACCTCATCCACTGTTGGTGCCTCCTTACCTTTCCAATCTACTACTGCCAGTGAGTTGGCATATGAGGATGGTGCACTCCGTACAAACTTCCTCCACATAGATGCGGTGCACTGGACTTCATCTGGGTCTGTGGGTAACTGCTCGTCGTTTGGTTCATAGTAAATGAGCTCCCGCACAGCTAATTCCCTCAAGTACTGAATCCCCCTTTCCATATTGGTCCACTTGCCAGGATAGCATACAAAATCGTCACTGAAGGGGTACCTCTCCCTCATGCCTGACAGAAGTCTCCTCCAGAGGCTGAGGACTTGTTCCTTTTTCCCAATGACCTTGTCAATGCCCCCGTCCCTGGCCAGGGATCCCAGCTATTTGATTTCCTTGCCCTCTAATTCCAAGCTGCTGGCCCCGTTATCCCAACAGCGTAGCAGCCAGGTGACAATGTGCTCACCTGGGTGGTGGCTGAAATCTTTCCGCATGTCTCGCATCTCGCTCAGGGACAGGGACCGGGTGATGATTTCTGTCTGTCTCCTGCCGTGACCCTGGCTCATTGTTATCCTTCCCGGAGCGATCTGATTACTTTGCGTCTTCCTTTAGTTTTACAGGGGCGACTGCTACTGGCACAGGTTGGTCATTGGGCTCAGCTGCAATGCCTGCTGCTGAAGCTGGGGCTGGAGCAGGTGCTGTGCCCGCCAGGGCAACTGGGGCCGCCCCTGCGGCCATGGCAGTGGCAGCGGTGGTGCCGGTCGGGGGGGCTGTGACTGCCTGCTGGGCTGGAGGGGGCTGCAGGGCCGGCTGGGGGGGCAGCGCCAGTCGCAGTGCCTGCCGCTTTGTTTCCCCCCCTTTCCCCTTTAGGGCACTGAATCAGGTTGAACAGAGCTCGGTAGGCATGGGCCAGACCCCAGCACATTGCGGTGATTTGTGTCTCCCTGGAGTTCCCAGGGTGGCAGCACACTTTTTGCAGATATTTTACTAGTTTGTCCAGATTCTGCACTTGCTCAGAGGTGAGTTTCAAAGACACCGGGGGTGCCCACCTCCATAGACACCTGCCCATGCTGTCCCACACACTCAGCCACTCACAGCTATCCAGCCCCGGGGCAGATCTCTGCACGATGTTCTTACCTACTTGTTTAACCCTAAACAAGACACAAAACCCATTCAGGAGGCAGAATAATAGAAACCCGCTGGCCTGAGCATCCCACGGGTACTCGAAATTCTCAAAAGCCGTTAGGACCAGCCTGAAGGAGAGAGGGGGAGTGAAAGAGCGGGGGAAGGTATCCCCTCCAGTTTTCCCCACAGATTGGTGTTGCCTTTGTTGGCATGGCGACCTGGTTCAGGAACGGCACGGCGACCTACTCCCCGGCCGCTCGGGCCATCAGCTCGCAGACACCAACGTGGTGGACAGCAAATGGCGTTTATTGATGAATAGCACAGTATTATATAGCTTAGGTTTACAGCGTCACTTCCGTCTGCTTACATCATGGGCTAGACGCTACTGGTTATCAGGAGAGGAGGGGGGGGCCTACCTTTCCGTACAGCGCGACATCTTCCGACCGCCAAGCCCTAACTATCCACAGATTGGGTCTGATTATTAACAAATTCTAATATATAGGATCCGAGGTATGGAAATGACCGCAGTGACGCATGCAAACACAAGCCGAATTTCATGCACAGTGATGTTATCATGTCATAAGTCGATATCACACAGTACAGCAGAATCGTCATCCTGATCTTTTTCCCTGAGGTAATGAACAGCACGGCAACAAACACATAAAGCAAGTACGGGTTTAAATACCAGAGCCATCTGATCAAAGTCAGCAACATTTTTTACCGGCAACTATTTAACTAACACAGCAAATGCATATAACAAAAATTAACAAAATCTAAGAAAGCTGTTTTAACACATGCTGCTCAGCCCTGCCATTATCCCCGCCCCACGCTTGGGCACCAAATTTAATGTTATGGTTTGGCTGCGGCCGGTAACAAATCGCCACGCGGCCTCCCCTTCCCCGGCTGGGGTGCAGAGAAGAATGGAAAGAAACAGGCAGAAACTGGTGGGTCGGGATAAGGGCAGTTTAACAGAACAGCAAACAGAGGGAACAGTAACAACAACGATACAGATAAGAAGAATACACAACACAAACCGCACAGCAGAGCCGCTCTGCCAGACCACCGTGTACTCCCAAGCCGCGAGTGAATTCCCGCCACCCAGCTCCCCCCCACCGGAACCCAGCATGACGGCACATGGTATGGAATACCCTGCTCTGTTTGGCCAGGTTGGGTCAGCCCGCCCGGCTCTGTTCCTTCCTGGATTCCGGTGAAAATTAACCCTGTCCTGGCCTAACCCAGGACAGTGCACTACCTTGTAGCCCAGTAAAACAAATAACCCTTGAGCTACGAACAGCCATTGGCCTGGTGTTTCACTTTCTTAATGCTATGGATTTCCAACCCTCTATGACACTTGTCTTTTCCTTTTCTCTAGTGCCATATGAAATACAGAAGAGAAAGAAGGGTGGTGAAGCTGGTCGATATAGGAAACCTATCACTTGGCAAAGGAAAGAGAAGTAAGAAAAAAAGCAGAGGGAATCTGCCTTCTCATTTTCAGGATTAAAGAAAGAGTATCAGAAGCAATACGGGGTGTACAACTCAGAGAAGAAAACGTGCTCTTCTACTTTTTAGTTGATTGATTTTATCTAGGAGATCAGAAAAGCACCTGATGTGGAAGGAGAAGTGTGAAGATTTCAGAAATAATTGGGAGAAGGTAGGTAATGCCTGCCACTGGCTGTGAGGTTCAGCCTTGCCTGTGATCCTTTCACAGGCAAACTTGTATGCACATGGACATTGTGTTTTCACTGGTGTATAAAAATAGCAGTTCTTTGTATGAAGACACTGATTTTCTTCCATAGCAGGGTATTGCTATGGAAAGAAGACTGCTTAGAAAGAATATTACTTGATGTAGAAAGTAGTCACAGAACACGAAATGTTGTATGCAACCCGGGAAACTAGTAATAGGTTTATTTCTCTATCCAGAACTCTCAACCAGTGCTCAGATCCTACAGAATAATTCATCTGTGTTACAGTTTGTTCCTGAATGCATCCATTGGGGCAGAAGGGGCAGGGAGAGGGAGTCTGCAGAGATCTTCTTCAGTATGGTTTTTTTTTCTGTGATTCAGTTTATTTTCAGCTGCAGGCCTCCTCAGGGAGCAGAAATAAGTTTACCTGGGCTTACCTGGGAAACACCAGAGTAGGAAAGCTGTGCGATATACACTAGCTCTGTAGCAGGGGAGGGACCATGGCATTCCTTTTCTCCTAGCACTAGCATGAGCTTTATTTCCTGGCCAGCCACACAGGCTGAGCACAACCAATTACAAGGACAGTTCGTAAGTATCCCTAGATTAAAAAACGCCAAAACCTAAGACAGATACTGCTAACCATCAAGCATATTTGCACAGACAAAGACCAATTAACATATTATTAAATAACTTATTTTATTTGCATTCAAGTTTGGCTCTATACACCAATTTATCTCACAAAGGAAAAAAAATTCATGTCTACTAGGCTTAAGTCTGGACTTTCTTTTTGTGAGATTTTATGTATTCCTGCTATTTTTCCTGTGTAGTCAAGTTAATGGAAATACATTTCTCCAGAAAGAGATATTTTAGATAATGCTAGCAAGCACGTTGAGGTGGTCTATCATGATTTGTAACTGGTGTAAAATTACCAGATCATAGTAAGAGAAATTCTCCGTGTGTCTATGGCTCGGGCAGCAGAAACTAGGTCCATGCCCTTCTTGTCCAACCACATGGCTATTTCAAAGGCATAATTCAGGCTTCAGAGTCATTTGCATATTTTTGGCTAAGTCTAAACTACATGTAGAAGAATATCTCTGTCAGAAATAATAGAACATAGTTACTAAAGAGTAGTCATTGCACAATAAGGGAAAATAAAAGCAAGAACATCTGAAATTTATACCACATTCTTAATCTCAGTCTTGGCTCCTGTGGTTAAGGAAGGCATTTATGGATTAGCTATTTAAAAACTGATGGGATACATCCATGAAAAGTACTCTTTATCCATAGTTTTTCAAAAGAAGTCTCTATGCATTGCTTTAGTAAAAAATTAGTCCTTCGCAGTTGAAGTGGTCAGACAGTAAAACACTGATATTTAACAGTCTCAAGAAGTTAAAATTGTGCACTGCATACACTCTTTGCTGTTTGTTGACATGTAGCTAAATCCAAGGCTCAATTCATGGCAACCTCATTACTGCTTTAGTTTAGAGCTGGAGGTCAGCAGTGCTCTGAGCTTTCATCCCTTTTCTTTCCTGTTACTCTTGTAGAATCCATGAGTACCTGAGTAAATAGGCCTGAAAGTTGATTTTCCATGCCACTTACACAAAATATAATTCATGGGAGATCAACACCTGACTGAGCATTATACTTTTATTTCAGTATAACTTATTGTATTTCTCATTCAGAAACACTTCATAGAATCTTCGAATCGTTTAGGTTGGAAAAGACCTTTAAGGTCATCAAGTCCAACCGTTAACCGAACATTTCAAGTCCATGTTTTGGTTCAATCTGCATAAATGCCAGGTGCCCAGTAAAGCTGCTCCATCACTCCCCCTCCTCAGTCGGACAGGGGAGAGGAAATATAATGAAAGGCTCATGGATTGACATACAGACAGGGAGCAATCACTCACCAATTACTATTACAGACAAAACAGACTGAACTTGGGGAGAAAAGAAAGTTCAATTTATCACCAATCAAAATCAGAGTAGGATAATGAGAAATAAAACCAGATCTTAAAACACCTTTCCCCCAACCCTCCCTTCTTCCCAGGCTCAACTTCACTCCTATTTCTCTGCCTCCTCCCCCCAAGTGGCGCAGGGGGACGGGGCATGGGTGTTGCGGTCAGTTCATCACATGTTGTTTCTGCCACTCCTTCCTCCTCAGGGGGAGGACTCCTCACGCTCTTTGTCTGCTCCAGTGTGAGGTCCCTCTCACGGGAGACAGTTCTCCACAAGCTTCTCCAACGTGAGTCCTTCCCATGGGGTGCAGTTCTTCACAAACTGCCCCAGTGTGGGTCCCTTCCACAGGGTGCAGTCCTTCAGGAACAGGCTGCTCCAGCATGGGTCCTCCACAGGGTCACAAGTCCTGCCAACAAACCTGCTCCAGCGTGGGCTTCTCTCTCTCCACGGGCCCACAGGACCTGGCAGGAGCCTGCTGCAACACAGGCTTCTTACGGGGTCACAGCCTCCTCCCCGCATACATCTGGTTCAGCATGGGGTCTTCCATGGGCTGCAGGTGGAGATCTGTTTCACCGTGGACATCTGCTCTACTGTGGACCTCCATGGACTGCAGGGGGACAGCCTGCCTCACCATGGTCTTCATCGCAGGCCACAGGAGAAAAGTCTCTGCTCCAGCATCTGAAGCACCTCCTCCTTCTCCTTCACTGACGTTGGTGTCTGCAGAGTTGTTTCTTTCACATCATCTCACTCTTGTCTCTCGACTGCCACCTCACCGCAGTTTTTTTTTCCCTCCTTAAATATGCTATCACAGAAGCGCTACCACCATCGCTGATTGGCTTGGCCTTGGCCAGCGGTGGGTCTATCTTAGAGCTGGCTAGCATTGGCTCTATCAGATATGGGGGAAGCTTCTAGCAACTTCTCACAGAATCCACCCCTAATAGCCCCCCCTCTACCAAAAACTTGCCACGCAAACCCATAACAGTCCACCACTAAACCATGTCCCTAAGTACCACATCTATATGTCTTCTAAATACCTCCAGGGATGGTGACTCAAACAATTCCCTGGGAAGCCTGTTCCAATGCTTGACAACCTTTTCTATGAAGACATTTTTCCTAATGTCCAGTCTAAACCTCCCCTGATACAACTTGAGGCTCTTTTCTCTTGTTCCCTCATTTGTTATATGGGAGAAGAGACCGACACTCACCTCGCTACAACATTTTTTCAAGTACTTGTAGAGAGTGATAAGATCTCCCCTGAACCTCCTTTTCTTCAGTCTAAACAACCCCAGTTCCCTCAGCTGCTCCTCATAAGACCTGTGCTTTAGACCCCTCACCAGCTTTGTTGCTGTTCTTTGGACAAGCTCCAGAACCTCAGTGTCTTTCTTGTAGTGAGGGGCCCAAAACTGAACACAGTATTTGAGATATGGCCTGACCAGTGCCAAGTACTAGTCCTGATGGCCACGCTCTTTCTGATACAAGCCAGGATGCCATTGGCCTTCTTGGCCACCTGGGTGTGCTACTGTCTCATCATCAGCTGGCTGTCGGCCAACACCCCCAGGTCCTTTTCCACCAGCTTGCTTTCCAGCCACTCTTCCCCAAGCCTGTAGCATTGCATGGGGTTGTTGTGACCCAGTGAAGAGAAAGGCAGGACCTGGCACTTTGCCTTGTTGAACTTCATACAACAATTCAAGCAGGGATAAAACAAGTCATTAGATCACCCTGGTTCTGTGTCACTGTCTTCCAAAATCTGCTTTTGATTGACTATTTTAAAAAATCTTGGCTCTTGCTTCCAGGGAGTTGAAAACTTCATCAAGATTAACTATGCTGCTGTCCTCTAGTGCTGCCATGCTTCTACAGTGTTTTCAAAGTTTAATGCTGCATGCTCAGAGACTGAGAGACAACTGTATTTTCAGAAAAAGAAATAAAGATACAAAGTGATGCCGTTATTGTCCCAGGTGATAATCCAAATGATCAGATTCCAGACCCTGTTTTTCAGCCACTGGACCAGCCTTGCCAACTGCAGCAACCACTTGGTCTTGTTGCGATTCCATATTCTGAATTATAACCACTAATTATTACCAGCTAAGCTTTCACTACATATACAAGACAAAACAAGGCATTGTACCTCATACAACTGGCCTCAGTGCATCAATCCAGCCTGTCCAGATCCCTCTGTAGAGCCTTCCTTCCCTCAAGTAGATCAACAGTCCCGCCCAGCTTGGCGTCATCTGCAAACTTACTGAGGGTGCACTCGATTCCCTTGTCCAGATCATTGATAAAGATATTAAACAGAGCTTGCCCCAATACTGAGCCCTTTGGAACACCACTTGTGACTGGCCACCAACTGGATTTAACTCTATTCACCACAATTCTTTGGGCCCGGCCACTCAGCCAGTTTTCTACCCAGCAAAGTGCACCCATCTGTTGTGGTTTAGCCTCAGTGGACAATAAAGAACCACACAGTTGCTCTCTCACTCGTTCCTCCTCCCAGGTGGGATGGGGAGGAGAATCAGAAGGAAAAGGCAAAATCTGTGGGTTGTGATAAAAACAGTTTAACAGAATGGCAAAGGGAGAAGAAAATAACAGCAATAATACTGATAAAAAGAATATACATCCTACAATGTTCTCACTGCCTAATGATGAGCTTGCTCCTGAGTAGCAAAAACCCCTTCTTTCAGTCACTTCCTTCCCCACTTAGATACAGAACATGACATCACATGGTATAGAATATCTGACTTGATTGGCTGGTCTGGGTCAGCCCAACTAGCTGCTTATGAAAATTAACCCTATGCCAGCTGAACCCAGGACACCATCCAAGCTATGAGCAGCCAGTTTCTCCAGGAGAATGCTGTGGGAAATGACGTCAAAGGCTTTGCTAAAGTGCAGGTAGACAAGATCCACAGCCTTTCCCTCATCCACTAAATGGGTCACCTTGTCACAGAAGGAGATCAGTTTAGACAAGCAGGACCTGCCTTTCACAAACCTACACTGACTGGGCCTGATCACCTGATTGCCCTGTATGCGCCATGTGATGGCACTCAAGATGATCTGTTCCATAACCTTCCCTGGCACCGAGGTCAGGCTGGCAGGCCTGTAGTTCTGCAGATCCTCCTTCCAGCCCTTCTTGTACATGGGCATCATATTTGTTAACTTCCCGTCATCACGCCTTCTTGTCCTTATAATACCACCCAAAATACTCTCCTGAGGCTCTCTGCAATTACAAGCATGTTTTAAGTACTTTTAATTTTGTTTTTTATTGCACCCATGCCAAAAAAAAAGTCTTTCTGGAAATGTATTATTTTACTTGATCAGTATCTTTTAATAACATTTGCAATGTTTTATTTCCGATTAGTTAATCTTCTGCAGTTACAAGTAATCTCCATGCTCTATTGTGTCAAAAGAGATAAAATTAATTCCAAAATATGATTAATTAAAATATCTGAAAACCAATGTTACATATTAGTGTGTAAAAAGGCATGATTCCGAACTAGTGTTTTGACCTCCTGAAAAAAACATAGAATAAAAGCTTTACTTTTAAAGTAACGGCATACTTCACTGTTCTATGACACTTTTCTGTCCACACATTTCAAAGGACACAAATAGCACTTTCATTGTTTGCAGATGGAAGAACTGAACCATTGAAACTGGTGCGTGTCAAGCAGGCTAACCTGAAGATTAAGTATTTCTTATTTTTCTGAGGTGGCCCACATTGGCCTACAGAGACTTATGGTCATACAATGATTCTGGTTATCTCATGGAATGCCACCTGCAAGGTGCTGAGCATAAATCACTTAAAGGCAGGGATGTAATTATGGCCATGAATTCCACCAAGACAACTCTCATACATAAATTTAAGCCCAAACTGAAATGTGTGTAGACCCAGACCTTGATGAGCTGCATTTTATTTTATTCAGAGGACCAGCAAAATATCAATGTAGTTCTAGAGATGCCAGGTAAGTTCTTGGAACAGATTTTAATGACGTATTGATTCTCTGTCTGGGATGAAATTCAGTCTGTACAGTTCTCGGCCTTAGACAGATGTCTTTGCAATTAATGTATGTTATGATTAAATAAATATCAGTTTATTACCCAGTTCCTTCACTGCTATTTCAAATTTTAATGTTCCATTATTTTCTGACAAATAATAAAACTGTGCTCTGGAAACTAATAGACATTTTAAATCAGCGTCATTATTATCAAATCAGAAGTCATAAGCACACAGATATATTGTATCTATATTTATACCTGCCCTAAAGTTTCATTTAATGGAATTCATTAAAGCAATTCATATTTTTATGTACCACCATGCCTTTCTGCTGCATCAATTTGATTTTATAAATCATTTGCATTCATAAATTGTAATACCAGGCATAAAGAGTTGCATTAAAGATATGTTAAAGAACTGTAGTCAAACTCCATACTATAGCATCTTTAAGACTAATTTCCATTGATTTAAGCCTTCTTAGAAGAGGCATATTTCCTTAGGAAGAGTTTTATTGCTTTCCAAATAATTAGTATTGGTCATAAAAATGAGTGATTTTTCCAGAGTCCAGACAAGCATGAGGAATATTGTCCTCCTCAAGCTGAATTACCATCTGTCACAGAACTGAATGGAATTTTTTAACATGTACGTTGAAGGACATGATAAAAAATACTAAACATGTACGTTCAGTATTTGGTCCTTGCTGAGGATAAGCATGTTATGTAAGTTCTGCCAGTGTACTATACACTTGACCTGCAATATCCCAGCTATTTCAGAAGTGTACCTATCTCAGACAAAGCCTTTCAATTGTGGCAAATTACATAGCAGTTTTGTGAAGGGGATAAAACATCCAAAAGGAATTAGTCTATGATGAGAACTAGATCTGGCATAGCTGATGTCTCACGTTTTCTTAGCTGTGCTTTTGTTTTTTTTATCTGTGTCAAAATTAATTACATTCTCTGTAGTGCTACTACTACAAAACAGAGAAGATTTTGCACAAAAGAAAAGAAGAAGTTGGGGTTTTATTTCTGCAAATGGTTCTTTTAGGACAGGACATGAGAGAGATCTGTTCCAAATCTCATGCTTTAAAGCAACACCAGTAAATGAGACAGGGGATCTTGTGACAATTGACATGGAGAAGGCTGAGGAACTCAACGTTTTTCCTTAATTTTCACTGGCAACTGTTCTTCACATATCTTTCTAGTCCCTGACTCTTAAGGCTGGGACTGAGGGAAACAAGTTCAACCCATCATAAGAGAAGATCAGACTTGGGACCACCTGAGGAACATGAACATACACAAGTCCATGAGACCTGATGAGATACATCCCAGGGTCCTGAAGGAACTGGGAGATATAGTTGCTAAGACATTCTCCATCATATCTGAAAAATCATGGCAGCCAGACAAAGGCCCCAGTGACCAGAAAAAGAAGAAACATCACACCCATTTTTTAAAAAGGTAAAAGAGAGGACACGGAGAACCACAAATGCATTGGGTTTTTGTGGCAAGGTTTTGGTAGCGGGAGGGCTGCAGGGATGCTTCTGTGAAATGTCAGAAGCTTCCCTCATGTCCTGCATAGCCAATATCAGCCACCTCCAAGACGGACCTGCTGCTGGCCAAAGCTGATCCCGTCTGTGACAGTGGTAGCACCTCTGTGAGAACATATTTAAGTGGGAAAAAATTGCTCTGCAACAGCAGCTGGAATAGAAGAGTGAGATGATTTGATTGACAATAAAATAAATAAATTTTCTTTAGTTGAGTCTGTTTTGGTCATGACAGTAAAACTGCTGAGTGAACTCCCTGTCTTTATCTCAACCCACAAGTCTTCTGTCATATTTTTCTCCCCCTGGACAGCTGAGGAGGTGGAGTGATAGAGCAGCTTTGGTGGACACCTGTGTCCAGGCAAGATCAACTCAACACAATTGATCAGTCACTTCACCTCTGTGCCCAGTAAGATAAAGGAACGCATCCTCCGGGAAGCTATGTAAAGGCATATGGATTACAGGGTGATTAGAGGCAACCAACATGACCTCACAAAGGACAAATCGTGCCTGACTAATCTGGTGGCCTTCTACACTGGAGTGACTGCATTAGTGGATAAGGGAAGAGTAGCTGGTGTTGTCTATCTTGAATTCTGAAAGGCCTCTGACATGGTCCAACACAACATTGTTGTCAGTAAAAGGTAGAGATACGCATTTCATGGATGGACTATCCAATGGATAAGGAATTGGCTGGATGGCTACATCCAAGGAGCTGCAGTCTACAGACAAGTGGAGATCAGTAACAAGTGGTAAAAAGGGGTCTGTGTTGGGATGGGTACTGTTCAATGTCTTTATTAATGACACTGACAGAGAAATTCAGTGCACCCTCAGCGACTCTGTGAATGACACCAAACTGAATAGTGCAGTTGATACGTTTGAGGGAAAGGATGCCATCCAGAAGGACCTTCACAGACTTGAGAAGCGGGCCAGTGTGAACGTCATGAAATTCAACAAGACCAAGTGCAAGGTCCTGCATCTGGGTCAAGCAAATCCCAATATCTGTACAAACAGGGGCATGAATGGATTGAGAGCAGTCCTGCAGAGAGTTACTTGGAGTTACTGGTAGATGAAAAATTAGATGTGAGCTAGTAATGTGTGCTTGCAGCTCAGATACCCAATCTAATCCTGGGCTGCATAAATAGAAGCATGGCCAGCAGGTTGAAGGAGGTGATTCACTCCCTCTGCTCCATGATCAGGAGACCCCACCTCGTATATTGCACCCAACTCTGGATTCCCCAGCACAAGAAAGACATGGACCTGTTAGCGTAGGTCCAGAGGAGGGCCATGAAAATGTTCTGAGGGCTGGAACACCTCACTGATGAATAAAGGTTGAGAGAGTTGCAATTGTTTAGCCTGGAGAAGAGAAGGCTTTGGGAAGACCTTGCTGTGGCCTTTCAATACTTAAAGGGGGCTTCTAAGATGGAGAGAGGCTTTTTACCAAAGCCTGTAGTGATAAGACATGGGGTAATGGTTTTAAACTAGAAATTATTTACTATGAGGGTGGTGAGGCACTGGAACAGGTTGCCCAGAGAAGCTGTGGATGCCCTATTCCTTGAAATGCCTGAGATCGGGTTGGATGCAGCTTTGAGCAATCTGATCTAGAGAATAGAATAGAATAGAATAGAATAGAATAGAATAGAATAGAATAGAATAGAATAGAATAGAATAGAATAGAACAGCACAGAACAGAACAGAACAGAACAGAACACAGTAGAGTGGAGTGGAGTAGAGTAGAGTAGAGTAGAGTAGAGTAGAGTAGAGTAGAGTTGAATAGTTCAGTTGGAATGGTGCTACAATGATCACCTACTCCAATTGCCTGGCCACTTCAGGTGTGACCAATGCTGTCTCATAGCTCATTTGAAAACAAGAAACTGGTTTTATTTCAGCTACAACACAGACTCAAATGACACTAACAGTGTCCTCTATTAAGAAAACAGCCTCAAGATTAAAAGTATGCGGATTCTATTTTATTTACATAATGGGTTTGAGGTACACCAGTAATTACATTGGAGAGAAGTCTGGACTCCAGTTATCTGTTTTAAATCTATACTCTTGATAAATGGAAAGACTTCAACCTCCATGGCTTTCTGGCCAGAGCCTATCACCACAAAGTTAATTCATTTACCGAATGTTTACCAAAACCCTCAACTACCTCTAGATAGTTTCAGTCCCTTTTTTATCATAGATGAACTGGTTACAGAGGATGTTCGTGCAGTTACAATCTCTATGAACACAGATAAACAAATCCTTTTTAAAACAAGTCGGAACTGCCTGATAAATTAGTCTGCCATGGACACAGGAAGTAGTTTGCACATAAACTACAATATTTTTTATTCATTACAGAGGTATAACAGACTTCCAAAGATTTGGAAATCCAAGATTTCCAAACATATAGTTATTCTCTTGCAGTAACATCTTTATAGAAATAATGGGTTTTACACTGGTAAATCGATCATGTATTGCAAAGATTGGTCCATATGGTGAATGCCATGTATACATATTTACATCCAATTCCTTTTTAAGCACTTTTACTACCTGTGCAGTGTATCTGTGAATATAGTCCATAATGACAACTTTTATTTTGTTTAATGGAGGACATTAACATTGTATTTATTGCATTAGAGTGCCTCTGAAAACACTTCTGGAGTGTGTTCTTGACTGCAGGGTATGTGTTCTCCTACTTCTTCAAATGAAAGTGATACACCTATTTGCAGGTCATTCATAACTGCAGCAGAAGGCTACAGTACTGCAAACAGACATTCTTGGTTGTTGTTAGTCTGTGTCTTCACAATAATTTGACGTGCTGCAACGCAAAACACATCTAAAGAGATCTCTACTGTTCTTATGCCACAGGTATTTTATCTGTTTCAGATGATTGAGACATTCTTCACTGTTCCAACAGCTGAAGCAGATCTTTCTATATAGCCTCCTATTTAATTTCACATACAGTAAATGCATGCAGACAATTTATAATGGAGATTTTTGAGTTTTAACATAACTAAACCTTAATTAGCTTGCTTGTGTGCGAATCAGCCCACTGTTCATTTGCCAGCTAGTTCAGGCAAAAAAAACCCTTAGGTTTTCAGCCACTTGGTAGATAGGCTTCTTTTGTCTGGCAAACCTGAATTCATCCTCTGTATTTGACATTAGACATGAGACCAGAAAAAAAGGAATATTTGAGCCTTGAGAAGAAAAAGAAAGTGGAACACTGCATCCTTAATAGTGGCTGCAATGAAACCCAAGTCAGGTCACTAAAGCCCTTTGAAGTTGAAATATGTACTATGGCCCCAAGAGATGAAGGGGAAAGCTAGGAAGGGGTGTTAGGAAATAAAACTTTTCTTATAAATACTCTACAAAGAAACATCCAGACCTCATACTGATGATTTTCTCAGTATTACAGTGCTGCCTGATAGGATAGGTTAATCCTTCTGTTTCCACTGTTGCACAAAGAAAGAGAGTAACAACCTGTCTTTGTCTTGAGACAGCACACGAGCTGCTTGTCCCATCATACACTTGCCCCTTGGACAAAGGCAAAGCAAGCTGGCAAAGCTGTTGACCTAAACACAGTCCCAGCATTATCAATATCGGTTCTGTACTCCAAAATGTCTCAGGAGTAAGGCAGTTCTTCTAAAATTCTTTTTCAGTTTTGCTCTGTTAAATGGTTTCTTAGAAAGCCTTCACCACTCTGCTACCTGAATTCTCTCCAGTGGAGCCCAGATTAAACATTCAGTTGTTTCATGGAAGTCATGAGTTTAGACCATTGTGAGACTTACTATAAAAGCAAGGCACTTCTCATGCCAATTTTCTCATGAGAGGATGAATACTTCTTTTTTATCATTGACAGCACCATAAGATAACTCAAATTCCTAATTTTTATGTCTCAGTGAAGTGCTTACTGCTCACTGAGATTAAACTGAGCATTCACAATAGCTTCATATTTAGTCATACAGATTGTTCTTTCTCTTTTTTCTCTAGTGAGGAAAACAACTGTAAGTGTATTAGTGTTCCATGGAAGTAATTTTTTTTCAATTTAAGCTGTAAATTGTTTACGTTACGAGGAACAATATCAGAGAAGTGCCACTGTATCTGAAGCAGCAAATGCCATAAGTTTGCCATGAGTTTTAGTTTCTGTGAGAATTTAGTTTCTGTGAGATCTCAGACCAACCAGAAAACCACCAGAAAAACATTGTATTGTCTGAACAAGCAAATCTTACTCTTCTGAGCCAGCATCATATAATTGTAGGCTGTCTTTTAAAGGGTCAACTTTGTTTCATGCCCCTTGAAACAGAATTCTTCTCAATGTTCATGAAGCTGAACAGAATGTACATTTTGGTGTTTTCACAGTTGCTTTTGCACCTAGGGAGGTCCCCAGAAGCAATCTTGCTGGTTACCTTATCAAACTGCTTAGAAGTTTTAGTCTAGATAAGAAGCACAGTCTGACAGAAAATAAAAAAAAATCTAACATGAAATACTAAAGATCCTTACATTGTTTAAAGCAAATAAAAATCATAACTCTTGCTCATCAGTGCACTACTACAAAATATTTGATAAAATGTTCATTCACTTGCTTAAAGAAAAATAGGTATTTTCACTTTGAGAAGTGAGATGAGAAGTTGAGAATCGTGGAGACTGATTTATAATAATGCTTCCCACCTGTGAGTTAGGTTTCATAAGTGCAGTACAAGGAAATCACAGGACACAGAATAATAAACCCATGTGTACTTGTGCTTGATGTAGTGGTGAACAGGCAGCAGCACCAATCCCCCAGAACAAGTGATAAAGCTGAACAACTGCATATAAAACTTTGACAATTTTCTTACTGAGATTTTCTTGATAAAAGGTTGGATTCATTGTCTGTGATTCACAGCTTTATAGTAAAACTTTTTGAAAGTCTGTAAGCAGCTGAAAATAGGATCTTTTGCATTTCAGAGGTCCAGAATTTCTTTAATAAAGCATCATTTAGACCTTCAAAGAAGTCTAGGATTTTGCAGGAGTAAACATACTTTACAAAGCTATACTTTCTGGTATGTGTCCTGTGGAACCACAGTGCAGAACCAGACTTTGAATCATGACCTTAGCCTGCAATTGATGTAGAAGTGTTTGATTAGTATCTGGGCATCAGCCATGAACATTCATTTGATACAAAAGTCTTGTTAAGTCAAAAAGAAAGGTTTTTGCACTATACAGTGAGGAAGTGATGTTTTCACAGATCGCTTGATTTCTTCAGACCTACAGGTACTCATGGCACTTTCACAAACAGGAAAAGTAGCTCCCCATTCTATATTAGAAATCAGAAGAAAAGAATATGAATATATGATTATGGAGACTTAAGAGTAAGATGGAAAATCATGAAATCGGCTATTGTGCAACCACAATCTATTAACATCATATTCTCAGCAGTGTAGAGGGTTTATTATTTTTCCATTATGTTCTAGATTAATGTATTATATTATTTGCATAGTACAGTAAAAGAGTAGAAAAAGTACAGTGGAGAGGAGAAATCGGAATTACCTGGAAGTGACTTTTGAAAAAGGCTTCTAAAAAAATAAGTATCCTAATCACAGAGTCTTTTAGGTCAGAAGTGACTTCTTGAGACCATCTAGTCCAAGCCCCCTGCTGAAGCAGAGTAAGCTAGAGCAGCTTGTCCGGAGCATTTTAAGTGCTCTAGAAAGAAACACATGGAGATACTGTGGTAGTAGTTTAATCTATATCACATTGCTGCTGTACAGCACAGGTGATTCCTGCCCTTTCTGCTGTGCCACACAGAGAGTAACAACCTGCCTTTTTTACCTGAGCTAGCACACAAGCTGCTTCTGCCTGTCACACACTTGCCATGGAGAAAGGCAGAGAGCTTGCAAAGCTGCTGCCTTAAACAGTGTGCCTTGGGACATTTCAGTATCTGTGTCTCTGCACTGCAGAACACCCAAGTTGCATGGCTGATGCCCAAGTTGCATTACATAAAAAGTTAAGAAGTCAAGTTACTAACAGTATAGAAATGATTCATGCTATGTTGACAGAAGACAGAGCACAACAAGGAAAACTGTAACTGGAATGTAGGTATGTCCCTAATTTTCAAAGTGAAATAGAGCTGAAATTAATGAAAAAAAAAGCTCAGTATAACACAAGGATGTAAGGAGAGGGATGGGAAGCAATCATTCAGAAAGGTCATGGTGGCAGAAACATAGTGGATGAATTTGTTGCTTGCAATACAAGTGCTGAAGAAAACAAACTGCAATGACAGAAAAATAATAGACTTCTGCACTGACTGAGATATGAATAGACTCTGCAGGACTCTTCTCAACGAAAAGAGTACTGGGAAGGTCATGAAGGACGATACAGGTAGATTTAATGAATTAGTACAGCCTTGGAAAGAGAGAGTTGAAATAAATGTGAAGTTGAAAGCGTTTCTTTGAATTCTTCAATGAAAATTCTTCAATGAAAATGGAAATATTAGTGGTCATGGAGTGAAATGAAAGATGGAAAAAATATTTCATGAGTTTTTTTTAAATTTGTTTTCCTTTGAGTAAGTTTAATTTAAGGAGACATATGAATCACAGAATCACAGAATCACAGAATCACAGAATGTTCGGGGTTGGAAGGGACCTCTGTGGGTCATCTAGTCCAACCCCCCCTGCCGAAGCAGGGTCACCTAGAGCAGGCTGCACAGGACCTCATCCAAACAGGTCATGAATATCTCCAGAGAAGCACAAGCCACAGCCCCTCTGGGCAACCTGTTCCAGTGCTCCGTCACGCTCAGAGGGAAGAAGTTCTTCCTCATGTTCAGACAGAACTTCCTGTGCCTCAGTTTGTGCCCATTGCCCCTTGTCCTGTCGCTGGGCACTACTGAAAAGAGTGTGGCCCCATCCTCTTGACACCCACCCTTCAGATATTTATAAGCATTTATAAGGTCCCCTCACAGCCTTCTCTTCTTCAGGCTGAACAAACCCAGCTCCCTCAGCCTTTCCTCATAGGACAGATGCTCCAGTCCCTTAATCATCTTTGTAGCCTTCTGTTGGACTCTCCCCATCAGCTCCTCATCTTTCGTGAACTGGGGAGCCCAGAAATGGACACAGTACTCCAGAT
>NW_027448818.1:25000-28221 GCF_030867145.1 Opisthocomus hoazin
TATGCAACTTATTAACTGTAATGAAATTTCTTGTGACAGGTAACATTAGGTATTTTCATATTTCTTTTTGGTAGTTTACTTGGAATAAATTAGATCTTTTAATAAAGAAAAGAACAATTACAGTTAAAAATACATGGCACTGTATCATTTTTTTTATGGCTTAATAAATCCATAGGTAGAGGCAAATTCCAATGAGGCCAGTGCATTTATTTCCAGAGAGCCTCACAAAAATAAGATTTGGTACATAAATGTTAGAACAAGGGATTAGACAGTTGTGTGGTTTTTGTTACTGTTGGGTTTTGGGTAGTTTATTTCAAAACAAATCTCATTGCCAAAAAGCAAGCTTAGAAAATAATTTATCAATACTTACTGGAATATTTTCAATCTCAGACAAAAAGATGGCTAACTTCTATTAACTCCCAGCTATATCTGCCCTTGACAATATCTCCTTTTCAGTAAAATAATATGTCTTTTTCAATTTGCCTCTTGCCAAAAAAAGATTTTTATATTCCCTGATCTATTTTATCATTTTTTTCACTAAAATGTTTTTTCAATATGACGAGTACATCAGTTCTTCAGTATAAATAATTAATCACCAAAGCTGAATCAAAAATTATAAAATCCAGTGGTTTTGGTTAGCTACGAATTGCTATATTAATTCCATTTTCAGACCAAATAAATTGTTTTTTTTACACAGGCCTTCATCATTTACTCCAAAGACTTTTAAAAATTGTATGTTTTCTTTGTCTGAAATCAGTAAGTCTACTCATATATATGTATACAGTACTTTGGGAATGATTAACAGAAAGTGGCTTTTAATTATTTTTCTCCCTAAAATTAATTATTTTTCTCCTTAAATTTAATATTTGAGTGTTGTAGATGTTTTTTTCAAATCATCTTCATTATTATTCACACTTGATATCAGAATTAGAAAACTTGGAAGAAAATAAAAATTATTAAAATAAAAATAATGCAAAATACTGTCTATTAGACTGTGTTTTTTAATTGTAATGTTCAGATGTTTTCTTTTGGTTTTATTTTTACAGTCATAGCACTTCTTCAGACTTTACTGATTTTGCCATCAGGGCACACATGCATTCAAGGCTTACACATGCCAAAAAGAATACATGACAGGGTAAAAAATAATTTAAGATTTTATTTACTTAAGGTATTTCTAGCACCTATTCTTGCAAACTCCACTCACTCTGTGAAAGTCAAACTGCTTTAACCATGTCTCTGGATATAAAGAAATGGCAATCTCTGTGTTGATATCTGAAGCACAATAGAATTCAGCTGGTTCTATTGTATAAACAGAAAACAGAAATATTTCCTGTCATTTAGAGTGGTTTCAGTCCAATGTCCCCGTTTTCCTTTTTTTCCCCTTGCACTCCAGAATAACCAAGCTCACTAGATAAATATCAGTGCTCTTCAAAACAAACTTGCAATGTCCTCATATGAGATTTGATTTGTGATATTGACTTACAGCAGATGAGCTGGCCCCTCATAATTCTTATATTTTGTCTCGCCACTCTGGTCAATAAAGTTATTATGTAAAAAGGGTAAAATGCCACTCATTTGCTATATATGCTCCTAGCATTTCTTCCTGTGTGTCATATTTGTCTGCTTCCTGTCAAAACATGTTTTTACTGTTAGCTGTAAAAACTAAGGGGATGTCAGCCAGATTCCACTGCATCACATATTAGTAGCAAAATTGTCAGATTTTAGTGGCGATGATTGTGTGAGTCATTGCAGGTTATGATTTTTAGAAAAGTGTTTAATAAAAGGTTAATCAACAGTACTTTGAAGTCATGTAGAGAGATTAATTGTAAGATCCCTCTATACAATTTTAAAAATGCTTCAAACTTTTCTCCAACCAGCCCAGTGCAAAGCCCATTGGAAGCCATTTGAAAAGATTGTCCTTTCCAAGTTCTGCATTCAGTACCATGAGAATGTTAGTAAGAGTAGTGGGCTAAACTTTTCTTTTCCACTTCAGCATTTAAGCCATAATGATCAGCTTGAAGTAGTGAAATTGTAACAGTTCCTGGTCTAAATCAATCAGTATTTAATTGAGAGCACTGTGCTGTTATTTTGGTGTTTTCATGTGCAATATTAATATGTGCTTATAGAAATTGCAGAAGTACTAATTTATAAGTAATGCCTGATGCAGACCTATTCTCCTGTACTGAAACAAATGTCTGCTATTAACCTGAAAGAGGTCAAGAGTGAACGTATACTAAAAAGACCATTATGTTTGTAGATATTTCCAGATTTTTATGCCCTAATTATATGATTCCGAAAAGATACAAATACTGCCCATTTGAAATGCAATGGCATATCTGTTCCTAAGATGATTTGCTACCTATGCTTTTATAGTTTGTCACCAGAAATATGGCTGGTACAATAGACATCATCAAAAAGGTCAATATTTTACTATGGCCTAAGTGAAAAAAAATATTACTTTGAAAATTATTCAATGCTTATTTAATTAATGCTCCAAGTATTTAAAATTTTGCATAGTTCAGGAAGTGTTATTTGTCTATTTCGCCTTAGGCTTCAAAGCTGCATTAAGGGTTTGACTCCTAGAGCTGCAAGTTTCAACTGATATTCTCATTGTTCTAGTAGTCCTGAAACAGATTTGAGATTTAGGACCTGAAACTCCTGTGTTAGCTTTCAACATTTACAGCTTCAGAACAAACATATCATATGGGTGTGATATTGCTTCTTCCACTGTCTATGGTTGCTAGGCATTCCTACAATATCTGTTACTTTACACCTTGCTAAGTTTCTTTCCACTATCAACAGAAGTTACCTACTTCTGTACACTGACTCAGTACTTGTGTGGTTTTTCCTGTGTATAGGCTTTACAGAGCCCAGAGATCTCTGCTAAAATACAGCAAATATTTTAGTCACTATAGTCATGGATCCTTTACAAATAAATGGGATGAATAGCTGTTAAATCTGGCTTGTCCTTTGATCCTGATTTCAAAGTATCTTATTCCCATTTTATGGCTGAGACACCTCAGCCACAGTGGAAACAGACTGGCAGAATGGTAACAGAGCTAGGACATTCAGTCCAGAAGTTCATTAGCTGGGCTCTAACACATTCGTTAAAAGCTGTTCAGAATAAGGATTTTTTCTTGTTTCAGAGGCCTGTCTTCTGTTTTAGAAGACCAGATTCCAGCTTGCTCAGAGCTCAGTTGGGAGGGATTCTGTGGGAAGCT